>NC_090232.1:7170661-7212506 GCF_024489055.1 Chanodichthys erythropterus | reverse complement strand
CAGAAAAATCATCTTACCCTGGTTAAAATCCAAATTATTAAAGGGTCATCTTTTACCACAAGGGTCTAACTTTTCAATTCACATACATACATACTTAAATATATAAATAAATGAATACATACATAAATATTTTAGTGACCAAAAATCTGAAAACTGTTCAAATCTCCCACTTAATTCTGATATGTGATTAATTAATTGTGTATTATATAATTATATAAAATTATAATTATACATATATTTTTGTATTAATAAACTATGAATTCGGGCTGCATCTGACTAACATGACTAACATGTACATCTAATTAGGAAAATTATTATTGTTACAATAATTAATTATTAATTGTAATTTATACATATTGTTATTATTATTATAACTATATAAATTGTAATGAGACATAATAAATAAATAAACAAAATAACCAGAAGCATCATCTGGTTGTAAAAAATCCAAATTAATATGGGTCATCATACCACAAGGGTAAAAACTAAACTAAACTAAACTAAAATTAAAATAATAATAAAAAAAAACCTCCAGAAAAATCATCTTACTGGTTAAAATCCAAATTATTAAAGGGTCATCTTACCACAAGGGATCTAACTTTTCAATTCACATACATACATACATACATACATACATACATACATATTTTAGTGACCAAAAACCTTGAAAACTGTTCAAATCTCTCACTTAATTATGATATATGTTGTGTAATTAGGTTAAAATGTTTCATAACTTAGACAGTCCCAAATACAAGAATAAGTAGCCTACTTCCCTTTGTTTCCCCTACTCATACGTAAATTTGCAAACCCTGAACAAAGAAGAGTTTCTAAATAAATACTTTCCAGAACTTAAATATTGCAGTAAATAATACAAAATGAAAACCACAACTTCTCATATCACTTCCTGACAGTGCAGTTTCCCCACCAGGCAACAAAGGCATTTTGACATTTTTTCCCACTTCTTTCTGTTACTCCCCCGGAAAACATCCAACATATTTGAAAGATCGCCTTCTTATCCTGTTCCCATCATCTCCTCGTATAAATGAGCCGAACACCTACTTTCGACTATGCCTTTTCAACATGCCCAGAACACAGAGAGGTTGTGACGGATACTACACCACTGGTAGACCAGTTTGTGCAGAGAAAAACACAGAGAAGGGACTCTGGCAGCCATCTGTGATTAGACATGCCAGCCTGGACTCAAGATGAAAACGCTGCCCGTAGATTTTCCCATCTCTCAGTCAGTTACAGAAGATACTTCATAAAGCCTCAGACTTTCGGTTCATGTGCTTGAAGGACACAGAGGATTATTAAAACTGACCAGACAATTATTAATCACACTCTGGATTACGTTAGTTTCTTTGGTTGCTGTTCTCATATTTCTTCTCACAGTTTCTTCCCCGACTGCAGCAACTTCCATTTTTATACAGATATTTTGTGCAATTTCCCAGGTAGTGAGGATTTTGTTTTCACATGGGATTGAAATGGTGCTTCTTTGCAAAATGTTTTATGCAATATTCCAATTTTATGCATAAGTTACATTCTAAGTTTGTGGTGCTCACATTACATAATGATACACAATGCAACATGCATGCAGGATGCAAAAACATATCAAACTTAATATCTGATTGCATTATTCTGTGCGTTATTTTGTTTGAAAAGTGTGCTTGCGCATCTTTATTTCAAATAAAGGACACTTTGTTTGTTATTCTGTTCTATCATATCTGTAATGACATTCATGCATTAAAAAAACACAGTTTACTCTATGCTACCTTGCCAACATATATAATGCAACATGCGTACAAACAGAAAGCAACATAAAGTGATATAATGTGACAACGGTCGTAAAATAATAAATAAATAAAAGTTTACAGGCACATAAATTGACAGCAACATTAATATTTACATAAAACCCAGATGTTTTCTCATGAATAAAACAAGCAAATCTCATGAAATGTGACATCAGATGATAACCACGGATTTACGGAATCTTCTATAGCAAGGTTTCAGTGCATGGGAAAACGCCATTGGTACGACGTTTCCTTGCGAGACCGTGCAGTTCAAAGAAACCGAGACGAGGAAAAATGAGAGTGGGTCATTCTCTTCAACGGGATTGAGAAATGATGGCAGTGCATCCGAAGGCTAGGCTCTTCAGTCCATATGCCTGCCAGCAGGAATGATGAGTTATGCCTTTAATCTAGTTTGCCAGGGATTGATGCTCGAGCCCGTGCAAGTGCATCTTGGCTAGCGGAAGCGGCTTTGACCTCTCTTTCTTACTTTAGAGTAACAATCCTGTGCGGTTTGAGAACGAGGTTAAGAGAGCTACATAAAGAGAAGGGGAAGAGAGAGCGAGATAATTGGAGGAAGTGCACGGACATCAAGTAGAAAAGAGAAAAGTAAGAAATGAAGCATGTATTCTTAGGGGGAAAAAAGGAAGAACTCTGCGGGCTGTAGCTGTCATCGGGCTTGATGAAAGCCTTGCTTGCCGTATAACATGAATTACGTAGTATATGTATTCCAACCTTTTTCATACTTCCTGCCGTAATCCATGCGTTTAGTATTCAAAGCCTCTTTGACTTGTGACAACTTCAAATTCCAACCAGGAAGGATTAGGCCAAACAGAAAATGGCTTATGGTACCACATAAATCATTTCCTTTAGCGTTCTCACATCTGTTTTTTTCTTCTTTTTTTTTCTCTATCCTACACTTGGAGATCCTTCATGTAACTTTATTATAGATCTGCATAGTTGCTGTACTTTAAAGGATTAGTCGACTTTTAAATAAGCGTTTGATAATTTACTCACCCCCATGTCATCCAAGATGTTCATGTCTTTCTTTCATCAGTTGAAAAGAAATGAAGGTTTTTGATGAAAACATTCCAGGATTATTCTCCTTATAGTGGACTCCTCAATGGCCTCCAAACAGTTGAAGGTCAAATTACAGTTTCAGTGCAGCTTCAAAGAGTTTTAGAACAATACTAGATCGAGGAATAACGGTCTTATCTAGCGAAACGATCGGTCATTTTCGGAAAAAAAAATACAACTGTATATGCTTTACAAACACAAAATATTGCCTTGAACGTACTTCTGGTTTCTACATTCTTCAAAAAGCTTATGCTGTATGTCCTACGCCTTCCCTATTCTACTTACGGAAAAAAATTAAACTGGTGCAGCGTTCGTTCCGTAAGTAGAATAGGGAAGGCGTAGGACATACAGTGTAAGCGTTGTGAAGAATGTGGAAACCGGAAGTACGTTCAAGCATGTTTTTTTGAAAATGACCGATCGTTTCGCTAGATAAGACCCTTATTCCTTGTCTGGTATTGTTTAAAGCCCTTTGAAGCTGCACTGAAACTGTAATTTTGACCTTCAACTGTTTGGAGTCCATTGAAGTCCATTATAAGGAGAATAATCCTGGAATGTTTTCATCAAAAACCTTAATTTCTTTTTGACTGATGAAAGAAAGACATGAAAATCTTGGATGACATGGGGGTGAGTAAATTATCAGGAAAAGTTTATTTACAAGTCGACTAATCCTTTAACACAATTCACTATATGCAAAAATATAGCAATAAATTCTTTCTTTTTTTTTGTGTGTGTGTGTGTGTGTGTGTGTGTCTTAAAAGGGGAATGTATAATGCATGCTTTTACAAGATGTGTGAAGTTTCATCTTAAAATACCCCACAGATCATTTATCAAATGCCATGAGCAAAAACATGGCATTTGTATATCCCTTTAAAATGCAAATAAGCTGCACTGCTCCCGCTTTCCAAAAAGAGGGTGGAGCTTTACCAGCTAAGCACTTTGCTGTTGCTCAACAACAAGAAAGCTGGAGAATCTCATGTATCCAAAATGACGATTGTCAGAAAACGGTATTCAACCTTACATTGTTTAAACCAAAACGAGATTCGGGAAGAAATTAAAACTTTTAGAATGCAGACGTTTCTCTAAATGGTTGGTGGATAAATTTAAGTATTTGCTGTGGCTTGGAGCCCCTTGCCCCTTTGATCGCGAAAGTATGAAAGTTGCCCTCTGTGGTCGCATCGCGCAAGTGCCCCACGTTTGTTCCCATTTCTCCTCCCCCGGAATGTGATTTCTGGGAGACTGGTGATTGGTGGGAGACCCACCAACCTAGACTGGGTATGTTAACCCAGCCTGATCTGCCGGCGATTTTATTTCTCGCCCGGCAGCACTGGAAAGCTTCGTACATTTATTTCTACTGCTTCTGTTATGCACTTTTGCGGGAACCAATCACAGACTGGGGCTTTATCCACCTTGCTCGCCCAACATATTGGCGGGTATAACACGATGACGATAGAGAAGCTTTACGGCAAGCACGATCATCAATCCAATTCCTTTTAACCTCTTGACGATGCTGAATAGAAACTTCTTTAGTTTAGCAAACAAATTGCTCGAGTGGGTGTAAATACCACTCACTTTCATTTTTTTTTTTTTTTTTTTTTTGACAACCTGCAAAAAATCGCTCAATGCTTCTCCAAACCCCTGATCCAATGCTACAAACCAATACAAAACTAAACCTCCGTCTGGAGTTTTCGCGCCGCTCTGCAAAGTACGTCACCCGGGTTCGTGTTGATCTGATCTGAAGGACTATCCAATTGCGTGAATAATGCTTATTGATCATGCCTCTTGTGCAGTAAAAAATACATACAGACTCCCCAGACCAATGTTCCATTTTAAATTGAGCTTGGTCTGGTGATAGCTAGACAACGACCAACCACATATTTTGTCCTTTTTGAAGCTTGACAGTCACAATATGTGTTCAATCTATGGAACAGCCTGAATGTGCATCTCCTTTTCTGAAGGAAATAAAAAAGAAAATTAGGTTCAGAATGATATGATGATGACAGAATTAATATTTTTAAACCCTTGAAACACCCTCTAAAGCAAAGACATGCTGAGCAGTACTAAAACACATTTATTTTTAACCCAGAAGACTGTGATGAGAGATTACACCTTATTTTCATTCTAAATCCTTTCATTTTTTACATGCTTGACAGATTGCTCTTCTTCAGTTTTGAAAACAGGAAGGGGACAGCAAACTACAATTTAGTACAGAAAAAACTTCAATTATTTTCAAGCCTTACATTTCTATCATAAATAATTAAACAACTATTTTTGGATTTTTATGATTAACCAGAATAATTACGGAATTAAGACCAGACTCTAATCAATAATTTGCATATGCCCTGGTTCAAAATTCCTTTTTTTTTTTTTTTTTTTTTATAGACAAAAGATGAATTTGCTTCTTTTTTCTTTTTTTTTTTTTGTCTATGGAATGGCATTTGGTTCTGACGATACTTTTTATATAAGCATCCCCCTGTTGCTATAAAGAGAGGGAGAGAGAGAGAGAAACAAGGGTTGCTTAATGAGCAAAGGCTTTCACAAGCCCATTATTAAAGACTTGGAGAGATGAGGACTTTTTACAATTACGAGACTCCCACTTATCTTGTCTGGGCAGACTCCACTGAGGGAAGAGAGAGAGGAAAAGCTGTCCACTAAGCTAACAATTACTGTTGCTCCAGTTTGCTTATAAGAGTGAGCACCGATTACTTGCTGATGCAAACGGCTTTGGCCTTTGTCAGTGCCAAGTTCTTTCCAGGCACTGTAACGTACTGTCTCCATTAAGTGTTTGTTATAAACAAACTGTGTTAATGTCCAGTGGTGGCTGGTTTACATGAGGAGATACTTATGCTGCCTTCACGTGCAGTTGGAATTATAGTAAATACGAGTTTCCTTGTTAAAAATTGGACATGAGCGCTCTCTCTCAAGTCGTATACCACTGGGAAGCTTGGGAATAATTTTGATCCCCTAGTTCCCGAGCTGGGCAGGCCATAACTTTTAAATATGGCGGAGAGGAGAACGATTGCTAATGTGACCATAGACAGTAAAAGAAATGGACACAGCGACCCCATTGGAACTCAATTGAGTCAAGTGAAGCCCATTTTTAGCGATTTTTAGCACTTCCGTTTCTGAAGCGCAGACTCACACTAAGCTTGATGACGTCAGCAACCTGTCTGACAGATGTAAATCTTCTAGTAGCTGTGCGTGCAAACTGCCATCGTTAATCTTGCAGAGACGGCGAGCTTGAGCGGGAGTTCTTTGGCGTGATTCTGATTAATTATTTTGTATAGTATTTTAAAATGTAACGCCAATACGCCATATTAAGTTAATGCATACTATTAAGAAGTTATGTAAAATTATGTTCAAGAACTGATAATTCATACCCAAGAGTTATTTAACGGCCCAGGGATCGAATATTTTAAATATAATTTAATTTTTGATGCACATGATGTTGTATAACGTTAATGTGGCGCCGAATATAACCACAAAATGGCGTTAACTGTTATCTACACATCTACATCGCAAGAGAAATGGACGAATCAGTCGTATAAAAAGTTATTCAGTAAATCGCTTGGACAAAAGCGTCTGCTTTGGCCTGTTAAATAACATAATAACTGGACAATAACGAATGTCACCGATAACATCTATAACTAATGGTTGCCCTTTTCATTTTTCTTTCCTCATAGGTAAAAATACAAACTTTTCTTCTGCTAACACCAGAAAAAGAAGAAAGAAAAGTTTCCTTCTATCTACATCAAACCGAATAGTAACCCATCCAAAACAGACATATATAATCCCAGGAACCATACTGTCAGTATACAATATCCCCTTGAGTCATTTTCGTATTGATTCAATGTAGGCTGTTCATTTATAGTCTCTTAAAATTGCTTATTGTTCTACATGATTTCATCTCTTCATGTAAAACATTTGCCCATAAGCTAATATTCAAATAATTGAGAGCTAGGTGTTAAATCATGCAGTTTTGGCTAATAAATCATGGTCAAAAACACTTAAACAAAAAACGTTTTTCTTTATTTCACGTTATAGGCTATGACATTTTGTAGATGGCTTCCGACCAGGATGAAAGGGATCACATTCATCTTCAAGCATAGATCTGTAAATAAATAAAGGAACATTAACCGCGATTGACATTGAGATTTTTCTTGCACTGCCTGTATAATTTCCTGATAATTTCTCCATTCCCCGTCAATATACCGGCCGTTACCCATACTTCATTATTTAATGAAATAGACAAATTATTAAAGTTTGTGGATAAAAGCTACTTCATATGTATTCACTTGCCACATACCGAATTATTTCCAATTCCCCAAAAACGTTGTTGAAATATTTTGTCCCGTTGCTTTTATGGACTCTATATGGGCTTCTCTCTTGACGTCTCCCTGATTGCCTGCGAGCTTCTCCTCCTGTCTGTACAGTAATTTATCTACTATGTGACAGAGAGTCGAGTGGTTATGACGCAATCTGTTAGCCTATTTTTACAAAAAACTGTTTCTACGGGGCCATAATGTAACATAGAAGGTAATAGAGCCCTTTATACATTGTCGTGTATCTTTAGAAATAAATAATGGACAAATGGAGTCTTTAAACGCCTCAGATGTAAAGTTATTCGCTGTCAAAGTGATGCCAAAATGAATGGGAGTCAATGGGATGCTAACGCAAGTGAAGTTCTGCTACAAGATGGCGGCACACGGCCGACTTCAACTTCCGGTCGACTTCCTTGCCGCTTGAATGTGACTGGTGTTCTTTATTAGTTTTTTCCACAATAGCTACATTGCTTTTTTTTTTTTTTTTTTTGTCGTAAAAGTAGTGCATATTTACATATATTAATAATCATTAATAGTGGATTGTATGTTTTATAAACAGCAATAGCCTGTATTTGACTGAAATTCCAGAATTGTCAGCAACTATGACTATCTATACTGCTGTTTATATGGTTGTCAACGAATAGGAAGCTGAATATGATTTTAGCTTTAATAAGATATCATAACAAGAATAAACCTGGTGTCCTCCATTCTTTACTACAACAAAGCATTTGAACGGGATGAGCTTCCAATCAAAAATTCAAAAGTGAGAAGTAGGAACCTATAGGATCCAAAATTAACTTTTAAATGTTAAATAATATATGGTACTATTATATTTATTTAAGATATAAATAGAAATAGAAATGCACTGCTTTTGGAATACATCTATTAAATGAATGATTCAATGACTCACGTATAAAGACACTTGTTTAGTTTCTAACTGAATTAGCGTTTGTGAATGAATCAATTGAATGAATGATTTCATGACTCATGCAATGACTTTGTTCTTGAAAAAAGTGTTTTTGAACAAATCAGTTCAATGAATGTTTTAAAGACAGTCACATTTTGTTCCTGACTGAATTTGTTGTTTTTGAGGGAATCAGTATAATGTCTCGCTTCAATGACTTCCTCTTAAAGGGTTCACCCAAAAATGAAAATTCTGTCGTTAATTACTCACCCTCATTTCCTTCCATACCCATAAGACCTTCGTTCATCTTCGGAACAAGATTAAGATATTTTTGATTAAATGCAAGAGGTATATGACCTGTCCATAGACAGCAATATAATCAACACTTTCAAAATCCAGAAAAGTACTAAGACATTGTTAAAACTGTCGACATGACTGCAGTGGTTCAACCTTAATTTTATGAAGCGACGAGAATACTTTTTGTGCACAAAAACAAAACTGTCGTAAGGATGTAACTTGCAGAAAGAGTCAATAGAAACTGTCTAACTAACTGTATGTTGCAAAAAGTAATATATTCTCAGTTAGAATATATTTTTCACTGGTGAATCATCAAGTATTACAAGACAAAAAAAGCTGGGTAGAGCTGTAGTTGTGATACTGAAGAGCATAAATGGCAGAAGTGGTACATTAAAGCAAGCTGTCTCCTGGTAGAAAATGTACAGCTTGGGGTGACCTGAGCCACCCTGTAAATCTCTGATTACTGGTGTCGAACTCTTATTTACTGTCAAGATGTTTCCTTACTTTGAGGTCAAGTTGCAGTGCTAAGAGAGGTATACATTACTGAAACATCCTGTGAGCACTGACAAAGAGCTGGTACATTGCATTTTATTATTTGCAGTTAGCATTCTAACTATGGAGGATGACGTGAACTAACACTCAATGAACAGCAACTTGCTAGAAATCATTGCTTGTGAAGGAAACAGCTGGTTATTACATGCCAACTGTATCACCACCACGCTTTGCTTTGCACTTGAAAGCCACAACATGACTGACAGGTTTTATTTTGTTCTCTAATTCTTTCTCTCTATTCGTCACCCTCTTTTAGAGGAAGGTGGCATGCACTTCCCCACAGACAACAGAGATATGTCAGATGTGCAGCTATAACGATCGATTAGGATTGGACTGCCCGATTGCATTTGCTCCATGTGTATCCGGTTTGTGTCAGGAAATGCAACTCTCTGCCCCAGGCTTTGGTCGCGATGCTTCGGCTCAGTGTCAAGACCATTAAACAGAAGAAAGGATAACCGTCAAATCAGTGCACCACAGCAAATGGGGGATTCAAGCTGTGCCTTTTCCTCCTCAAATGCTTGGCATATACTTGAAAGCCTTCCAATGTATAATGATGAGCTTTTCAGGCAACAAGATTGACAGGTTTGCTGCTTTGAACATTTGATTTGTAGGTTCAGCA
Source organism: Chanodichthys erythropterus (assembly GCF_024489055.1). Taxonomy (NCBI): domain Eukaryota; kingdom Metazoa; phylum Chordata; class Actinopteri; order Cypriniformes; family Xenocyprididae; genus Chanodichthys; species Chanodichthys erythropterus. The sequence continues at coordinate 7,202,951 of NC_090232.1, read as the reverse complement.
TTAGTAAACCAGGATTACCCTTTGTTTCTACTTCGCCACCTAAGTGGATATGAAAGGCAGCGGCGCAGTCTTGCTAATTGCTTGTAATTGACCAGAGTAAATCGATCAGAGTCTTGATTTGGTTTGCTGAAGGGCTTGAGAAAGGTTTAAGGGTATGTTTGGAAAGGCTGTCTTCACCATCTGCCAATCTCTCTAACGATTTTGGCTTCCCTGCAAAAGCCTTAATATAACCCTTACCGTGCAGTTCTGCAAAGTCCATCAGCTCACAGAGATCTGGGCTGGAATCCATTTAGCACAATCTAGCCATTACACATAGATCAACACTGATTATTTAAAGAATTACCACCTGTAGTGCATCTGTGCGAAAGGATATTCAATGGTAACAGCATGAGATATTTCTGCAAACATTACACTGTTGGTGGTGTGTGCTAAGGCAAGTGTCACTATTACCAATGATAATATTATTAGTAATTTAATCAAACCCAACACTAAAGGTTAAACTTTTACATAATATCCCAATTCTGTATGTGCTAGACATGAACGATACTTCAAATCATGCAGTTTGTGTAAAGTCATCCAAAAAACCCCAGCAACAGCTTCACAACAATCAAAAATATTCTACCAACACAACACAGATTTTCTAGAGAAAAATCCAGAACAAACTACGGTCTAAAAATATCCAAACAATATCCAGAACTCCTCAGAAACAACCTAGAAACAACCTCAGAACATGCTAGCAACAATCAAGAATATTTTACCTACCTCAAAATGATGTAGCAACCATCCAGAACATACTTGCAACTGCCTAGAAACACCCTAACATAATGCCAATGAGTTTGCATGGGCAAGTACCACTCACATCTTCCATAAAAATCTACACTCTAAAAAAAATGCTTGGTTAAAAACAACCCAAGTTGGGTTGAAAATGCACAAACCCAGCGATTGGGTTGTTTTAACCCAGCTGTTGGGTTAAATGTTTGCCCAACTTGCGGGGCAGTTTTATTTAACCCAACTATTCTTTAAAAAATGACTATATGGCTGGCTTAAAATGAACCCAAAATAGGTTGGAAATTAGAAATCAGACACATAATTACTAGAGGCTACAATAATAATCATAAGGTGTACATTTATTCATAAGAAATTTAATAAATGTGTATTATTTAATTATTATTCATTGAATTATTAATACATGTTCATTTCCAACATATTTTGGGGTTCATTTTAAGCGAACAATACAGTATTTTTTAAACAATAGTTAAATAGTTAAATAAAACTATCCAGCAGGTTGGTCCAACATTTAACCCTAGTTAGGTCTACTGTGCTGAGCCATATGCTTACAATGTTGAGTCATAGCTATTTTTGAAGATGACTTCTAAAATATCTCCTATTAAATTCCACCAAAACATTGTGAAACTAAATGTCAATAATTTGGAGCATCATGCTTCATAGCTCCCTAGTGACTTCTGTCACCTCAAGTCAGTTCGTTGAGTTTCCACCCATCACACCGTGTCAATCAATTTAGTGCCAAGCGATTATTTTCATCCGTGACTGACTGAATGCATGCACAGCAAGATGGGAGAGGAGGACAGAGAATAAGATAAGGAGAAAAGAGAGAAAGTGCAGGGCAGAAATAATGGGACAGGGCAAACAGAGAGAGAACAGCCCATGTATTTGTCATAAAACCAACTGTCAGTCTTTGTCTTGTCACAGTTGAGGAATGACACCTTCTCCCTGTAGGTGTCTCAATCCCTTAATCATATATGGAGCCAGATAGTGTCATGGCTTCCCTATCATGCACTGGGCCGCATAACAAAACATGCACCAGCCCAAAGAAAGATTGACATTCCTCTGAGGAATACTATCTTCGTCCCAAAGTGAATCTTGCGCTTTGAACTGTCAGCCACATCAGGAAGAGCTTATGCTAAGGATTGCACAGTGGGTGATGTGGCTACCCTGAGTTTGTTTATCATAATATGGGATCCTAGGTGTTTCGCTGGATGTCATTTTTAAGTTGATAAGGACATGTTTACTTTTCACCCATACAAATTTGATCTGAATAACAGATCCTGCATTTTATGCCTGCCATAAAGCATGTGGCGCTGTATAAAGCGATTGTAGATTCGGTATTCAGTTGTCATTGGATTAATATGGCAGCAGAGAACTCTTACAGACGAAGTTGCACTTTTGCTCATGGTAACATTTAGTACACTGAAAATTGAAGCAAATGTGCAAGGTTTTGCATTGGCCTATAAGTATCCCCTAAAGCAAGGGTATCCAGTCCTGCTTATGGAGGGCCACTGTCCTGCAGAGTTCAGCTCCAGCCCCAATTAAACACACCTGAACCAGCTAATCAAAGTCTTACTAGGCATACTAGAAACATCCAGGCAGGTGTGTTGAGGGCAAGTTGGAGCTAAACTCTGCATGACAGTGGCCTTCCAGGACAGAGTTTGGACACTCCTGCCCTAAAGGCACATGGTGTTGGAAACAGTATGAGATGGGAGGAAAACTATTTATTTCAAAACTTTTGCATTTGCTCACAAAAAAACTTGAAAGTTTTGAGAGTGAACAAAAGGTTTCTCGGGGGAACGCAAAACATTTTTCAGAGAACATCATATCATTTTTCTTCCCATCTCTGTAGGCCCATGACAACGCTTAATTAAACTGGTTGCTTAATTTAAGAAAAAAAGTTTTTATATGACAAATCAATCAAGCACCTCAAAGGAAATCATAAAAGGACGGAGAAGCATCGTAAGCAGGGTGAAAATTATGGAAAAGGGGAGGGTCTATGGGCAGGTAAATGTATGGGTTTTTTCAGATCTTTCGATCTGGGAAAAGTAAGCTTGCACAATATACAAATGAATCAGGAATGGCGAGAGAACATTGCGCTTGGTGCACTTTTCATTTACAAACCAAACTTGGGTCTTCAGCCGACAAAGTTTAAATCCTGTCTGGTTAGAGTGCTTCCCATTATGTTTATGCATTAGGTCAGTAGGCGGAGAGTAGGTGGTCAAATGCGTTTTTGACTATCATCATCCGCTGCATAATATACACCGTTAAATTAAGATGAATAACGTTTGGTTCTACATTCAAAACACAAATTATCTATAATGCTTAAGAATACCTCATAAAACATAATTAGAGGTTTAATTAGCATCAAGCTACATTTCAAAATGTATATGATTATTAACATCTCTGCATAAAACGCACTTTAAACCATCATCGAGTTATTGTAATAACTTCTGATATGATATAAAGTGGATTTTGATCCAAAAATGGACAGACATGCATTCTTGTATGTTTTATAATGGATTGAATGCTAAATCTGCTTTTCATTTGTCATAAACATCCTTTATTGTTATAAAAATACCATGAAAAAAAAAAAAAAAAACACACAGAAAACATACCCCCATAATCATATGTCTATTTGCATTTATATTTTATCTGTAGAAAAAATGATTCTCTCATTTTAGATAGACGGAAGAGCAAATATATTACATGACGACTTGACAGATCTAAAACGCTCTCTCATAATCATAATGCACACATGGAAGAAAACAGACAGTGATCACATAATGCAGTGGAAAATGAATAGAAATGATATTCTGTATAAAGAACAAGTGAGAATAAATCTGTTCTCAGAAATTAATGATAATCTCCTCCTGGATACTTTTCTTTGGTGTTTGTTTACACTAATTTTCGAAACAGCGCCACCATTCTCGCCCTTCTGTGCAACAGTAGCTGCTTCGGCCACGTGATCTAAGGCGCAACTCTAATTGGATGGCCCATTTCATCTCAGAGCGACAGGGGAAAAAAATCGACACACTGGGCGAAAAATCAAATCCTCGCTTTTTAGCGTTGCGATTGTTCACCCCAGATGTGATTAGCCTCATAGGATTCTATCGTTTTGATTCAAGAGCGTCATCGTGCTGAATTTTGCGTTCAGTGTGAAAGGGTCTTAAAGCATGACAAGTGATTGTTTCACTTAATTGTTAATTTACAAAAATGTATAAAGTCTTTTTAATTGACGTTTAGATAACTGTACTACATCAATGGTGGCAAATTTCAATTCCATAGTGTACAAAATGTAAAATGATGCATATATTCCATTTGTGCTCTGGGATCATTCTGCCTGTATAACTTGCTAATCTGACCTTTGCTCAGGTAGCTAGAGGCACAGTCGTCTGGACAGAAGCCCAGTTCCTAGAGAAAACACTGACCTTATTTCTGCAGCATATGCAAATTCACAGTGAACCAGTCTCCTGTGCACTTAGCAAAGCAAATATCAGTGACCCGTGCAAATTAAGGGACAGGTTTATAAAATTAAGGTTCAAAAGTTTAACTTCAGAAGACCAAAAATCAAGACATAATGAAAATCTTAAATACCACTGGAAAAGATTCTTGAAGTTTTCCTTAGTCGTGAACTTCTTGTACGTTTCCGGGTGATCAGGTTGGCCTCTTGTAGACCAGAATGGTGGACAACAAAAGCAAGTTGTCTTGTTACTATATTTACTTAGTAGACAACTCAGTAGACACCCTTGCACATAATTGGCATGTTTGCCTCTGTAATACATCTAAACATGTCAGACAAGCTCTTGTCATCTTGCTAACTTTACTCAACAAAACAAATCAGAAGCAAAGTCTTATCAATTTTTCTTCTAAATAAGGCATCTCCTCTTTCAAAATGGTTTAGCTGTCAGTTTGATTAGAAATAATGCAAATGCAATAATGTGTTTATAGAGATTAAATGTTTAATTTTAAACTCTTTATTATATGTTTGGTTGGAAAAATTTATATTTTGTTTTTGTAGCTGGCAGGATCAAATGTACGAAAGCCCCTTGTGAACATTCATTTCAGACTCCATTTATACTAACGAAACATCAATGTGAATTATTCAATGATGGAAAAACACGGATAAATGGTTTTAAAATGATGATTAGTGGTTATCCCATGCAGCAAAGCCTAGGGTGAGGAGGACAATAATCTCGTCTGTTAATTTCCTTCAATGCTAATTTGCATTTTAATTCACCCACGTTCACTCATTCTTGTTTATGCTAATTGTCTCCCAACCCAAGTGGTAGCTATTTTTCCTCCTCACAAGAGTCATCCAGGTATATTTGCATGTGGCTTTTGCGAAAGAGTCATCTCTTAAGAGTCATTTCCTGTGATAGCTGGTCTCTCATCTAAGTCATCAAACACACTTGGTAAAGATGCCATGCTAATGACTGAGACTTCTACAGCGTCATGGGGAAAGAGCTGATGTTAGGAATGGAGTCTCTCAGAGATGTTCAGATGAAAAGGCTGTAAGGGGAATCGCTAACTCAAAACTAAAACTTCAAGGAGCATTTTAATTTTCAGGAGTAAATCTGACGAAATAAAATAAAAATAAGAAATAAAAGTCAATAATGAAATCCACTGAATGGAGACAAAATTGAGGTTTTTCTCCTTAAAAATAGTATCCTCTAATGTTAAAAGTCAGAAAAGAGCTCTTAAACATTGCTCAGACTTGCTAAAATATCAAAGTCTAGATCCCAACTTTAACTCAGTATGAAAAAAGACATATACATATTCTCCAAAAGCTAAAATTCTGAAAATCAACCACATATAATTCCTTGATAGTATGTATATATATATATATATATATATATATATATATATATATATATTTATATTTATATATATATATATATTTATTTCTTAATTTCTTTAAAATATTTCTTTACAGTCTGAAGTGTTTTTAATGAACTGAATGAGTAAATGGTAAATCAGTAAAATGACTAATTTTTAAAGGCATTGGCTGAATTTGGAATGGCACAATTTCATACTCTTACTATTTTTATTAAGATATAGCAAAAATAGTAAAAGTAGTGTTATGGCATTTCAACTTAATGAATCAGTATTTTTGAATGAATCGGTTGAATGAATGATGCAGTGATTAACTCTTAAAGATGGTCACTAGGTTTGCTCCTGAATGGATCAGTGTTTTTGAGCAAATCAGCTGAATGAATGACCCAATGATTCACTCATAAAGACCATCACTTGTCATTACCTGCTGCCTCAAAGAGTCAAAAATCCTCACCACAGATACAAAGACTAGACACTTTAAGTAAAATTTACTATACATCCATACTTTATCCTATGTAAACTATACCCCTGATGGTTTTTAAATATATGACAAATGCTGACTTTTTCTACTTAGATGCATCATCATGAGGCGGCAGTTTTATTTCTGCTGAGTTTGTATCACCTGCTGATTAGAAAACAGTTGTTTATTTGCAGACGTTTGCTGACACATCCACCTGTTTCATTAGATGGCCGCAATCTGGCCAAACTCTCCCTCAGTCCCATATACATCAATTCATTACCGCTGCATTTCCTTTCTCTCGGCTTTTAAAGCAAGATGCTCTGTGGCACAGAAGGAACAGTGATTAACTGACCCCTTTTACCCCGAAGAGCGAAGTATGATTTGTATTCTGTCTGCTAGCCTGTAGATATATCTATAACTCCAGGCCTGTGCTCTCTGAGGAACTATGATGAAGTGAGCCAGTCACTAAATCCTGCTCTCATTTTTTTTTCTCTGATCGCTTTTTTGGATAACGGACACCGGAGATATCAGGTGTCTTATATCATCGACAGGACTCTATTGTTCTGAAGGGTGATGGCACCAGATGCTGATGCAGGGCGACTGTCTGACCGCTGAAGATTTCAGTCACGATGGGAAATTCGGCTTGTATTTGGCATTTTGACTGACAGCACCATGAGAAAAGGTTGTCCATGAAATAATGATGAAGTCTGCCAATGGACTTTGGCTTTTTTTTTGTTTTTTTTTTTTTTTGGGAGGGACTGACACTTGGCATCAAAAGTAAGAGTAATCATCAAGTCTGGTCTGTCGGGTATCTAGATATGGGTGATCATGGGCGTGAGTGCGTGTAGACAGAAGAGAAGCTGCCATCCACGAAATGAGATCTGCCTTATTTGACCCACATGTGCCCGAGGTTTTGAGGGTACTTCAAAGAGGGGAGCGATAAAGAAATTCTGAGGAAGGAAAATGGGAAAAAAAGAAAGAATCACAGTGGGGAATCAAACCCTGACTCCTCCAATCAGACACAGGGATTAGAATCAGTGAGTGAAAATCAGTCTGGACCACTCCAAAACTCTTTGCTTTGTGGACCTTAGAAACTCAAACATGTTTGCACAGAGGTGTTCAGCGAGAAACCCTCATACAGTACAAAGACCAAATCTGGACACTTAAAGGAATAGTTCACCCAAAAATGAAAACTTTGTCACCTTTTACTCACCCTCTTGTCATTCCAAACCTATATGACTTTCTTTATTCGTTTCAGAAACACATGAGAAGATATTTTCAAGACGGTTTTTAATCCATATAATGAGGGTCCAAAACAACTGGATTTTTCAAAACATCTTCTTTTGTGCGAACAGTCCCTTTAAGCATCTAGATAAATTTCAGGGCCACTGCATAATTAATGCAAACCACACATTTAATTAATGTACAAGGGCCTTGATGCATTTAAATGAAGCATTTTTGTCACTTAAAAAGTTGCACACCTTAAAGGGATAGTTCACCCAAAACTGAAAATTTGATGTTTATCTGCTTACCCCCAGGGCATCCAAGATGTAGGTGACTTTGTTTCTTCAGTAGATCACAAAAAATTATTTTTAACTGCAACCATTGCCGTCTGTCAGTCAAATAATGGGAGTGAATGGGAACTCTATCAATAAGAGTTCAAAAAAACTTGCATAGACAAATTCAAATTAACCCTGTGGCTCGTGTCGATGATCTGTTTGTGCGAGAAAGTACACAGTATTTATATAATTTTTTACCTCTAAAACACCACAATGTCCAACTGCGTTCAGCACTCGCTTAGTGAGGTCTTATTGCGCTCTGACAGCGGAAGTAATGTCTAGCACTCATTGAAGTATAAGCACGAGACATTACTGCCGTTGTCAGAGCGCGATCAGACCTCACTAACTGAGTGCTGAACCCAGTTGGACATTGTGGTGTATTAGAGGTAAAAATAATATAAATACTGTTCGGTTTTTTGCACAAACCAATCGTTTCATGTCTTAGGACATCAATGTGTCGTCACGAGCCACAGGGTTGGATTTGTCTATGCAAGTTTTTTCAACTCTTATTGATCGAGTTCCCATTCACTCCCATTATTCGACTGACAGAATGCAACGGTTGCAGTTAAAAATCATCTTTTGTGTTCTAATGAAGAAACAAAGTCACCTACATCTCGGACGCCATAGGGGTAAGCAGATAAACATCAAATTTTCAGTTTTGGGTGAACTATCCCTTTAAGATTAAGATTAGTATGCATATTATTAGGACATTGGCTGTTTATCATCATACTTATATAGCACATTTATGTGCTTTATAAGAATAAGGTATTAATATATTAATACCTTATTCTGCATCAACATATTCTACATCCCTTAATCCTGTGCAATACCTAAACCCAACAATTACTTTACTAACTATTAATAAGCAGTAATTACGTGTTTATTGAGGCAAAAGTCATAGTTAATAATTAGTTAAAGGGTTAGTTCACCCCAAAATAAAAATTCTGTCATTAATTACTCACTCTCATGTCATTTCACACCCTTAAGATCTTTGTTCATCTTCAGAAGACAAATTAAGATCTTTTAATGACAGAAACGACTGCCTTTGTAACTAGAACTTTTGACACTTTAAAAACTTCATAATGAGATCCGAAAACTAATCCATATGAATTGAGCTGTTTAGTCCAAATTTTCTGAAGAGAATTGATCATGCAGCACATTTGAGGTTCTGGAAGAGGTTTGTTCTTGTGCGTTATTCAAGTTAGGTTGAGCTATTGCTTATGTTCGCTGATCAATGTTTACCGCTCGATTCATATGGATTAGTTTTCCGATCTCTTTATGAAATTTCTGAAGCGTCAAAGTGTCAGTTAAAAATGCATTCAATGGAAGGAAATCTGACATCATTCTGTCATTAAAAAGAGATTTCAGAACAACATGAGGGTGAGTAATTAATTGAGGGAACTTTCATTTTTGGGGTGAACTAACCCTTTAATAGGGAGAATTGGAACCTAATCTAAAGTGTGACCATAAAACCATATATTTTATGCATTTTTGATTCTGAAAACTAGAAATAAATCTTTTTTAAAGATTTCTAGATATTATATTATCATCTAAAAAAACAAGGCAAAAATACTTTAAAAAAAGTTTTTGTAAGGTATTTCTACAATGGCAAATGAAAAAATGTTGTAAGAGCCAATTTGATATGTCAATAACTTGTATATTTTGTTTGTTTAAAGTGTTGATAAGTAATATCACATGTAATTGTGATTTCTTTGAAAAGCAATTCTGATATTTCCTGTATCATTATTATTATTTCTTATGTTTTCTGTATGTATAATTTATGTTCTGTTTCTTTAACTGCCACGCCCACTTGGTGTTACGCGAGACTGAACGGGTTCAGGCAGAAAAAGTAAGGGAGAAACAGTTTTCTTACCGTTGCTGTCTTTTATGGATAAAACTTGTGTTTGAACGTTTAAGGAAACACAAGATAAAGGTTTAACAACTGTTATATTCGAGGATACAAGAAGAACCAACAAGATTTGTGTATATTTTTGTAATTTTGATTAAACTCGAACTTGTTCACGGACTTTGGACTGACTGTGATGAGTAAGAAAGAACCCATTTTTCCTGCCACTGTGTTCCAAGTTAAGTTAATCTAGGACTTTGCATTTACAAATGTTTTGCACGACGGGGCATCTACTTTGATAGGTGTAAACTTCTGGAGCACAATCACATCAGCCAGTAAAAAAAAAAAAAAGAGATCATATATACTTAGAAAGCTGTCCATCAGCATTCCCATTCATCTCACAGGAAACTACGAGTAGTGGATGCTGCTTCAGAAGCATGTGACCCGGATGCTGCCATCTCTGCTTCATGGCTTGTGAATTATTTCGTTGTGCCAATTCCCTTTGCTGGGCCATGTGACAGATGATTTACACATCTATTCCATGCTGTTGAGATTATTATGCATTTTTTTCAATGCTTTAGGCTATATGTTGCTTGCAAGAAATTCTATTTTATCAAAAAACACAAATTCTCTCTTTTTTGGTGTATTTACGCAATCTACCAGCAGGGGCCAACCGGCCAACCTCCGACCCCCCGAGCGAAGCATCACTCGGTGTAGCCCTCGCAGCCAGCAGATCATTTCAGGGACAGCTGATGCGCTTTACCCACCATGCCACACTCTGGAAATGTCACCTGTGAAGACCAGCCCAAGGTGACACGTCTATAACTCAGCAGGTGTCATTCTTAGCACGAGATCGCCTCGCTCTGTGGTATCGCTGACAGTAAAAAGACAAAATCCCTTCCTGAGGAGAGCTGGCACAGCCTGCTCTTAAATCCAGTCCTTTATGGCCATACTTAGTAATTACTGAACCATGACAAAGTACATTCTTCATTTCTGACCGCTTCTGAATGTCACTGTCTGAGAGAGAGGGATAGAAGCCGAGCAGATTGGAAACACTATCAGATACACTTACTCTGCGCTCTCGGCGGGATTCTTGGGAGAAAGTCACTAATAATTTTAAACCAGCAAATGTGGAATTGTAAGCCGTTCCCACTGCTATTTATAGTCCTCGCTGACAGAGGGCTGGAGGTTTGACACGAAGGGAAATATCTGAAAGCAGCTCGGTGTAATCGCCTCAAATTGAGACTTTTGCACCATTATTTCCAATCAGAATCCCTTGACACGGAGCCAGCCCTCCGCATTAACCCTTGTTCGCTAGCCTCCCTCCCATTCCCTCTCCTCCTCCTCCTCCTCACCCCCTCTCATTTCTCCATGGGATCAATTGTACAATGAATTCTCTGCCAAGCCCTATATTTCCTCAGAGAGGCTTCTACCTTCGCTACCATCCAAACATGGGGAGTGAGATGGAGGGGATGAACAACAAAAAAAATAAATCTACCAAACAGGCGAGGTTCTAGTAGCTAAATGCTATTTAGTGCTGATCTGTACCCAGGCCTGGCAGAGACACTAGTTCCCAGTGAGACGAAATGAAAGATGCTAACAGGAAATGAAAAGGCCATGGGATAAGATCAGGAAATACAATAAGGGGCTGTTGTGTAAACACGCCTCGATGGCAAAAATAGATAGAATCAAGTCCACAGGATGGCAGTGTATTGAGATTGGAGGCGGCTTATTTTTCATTTGTAGCCCGTTTTAATCATGAGTGAAAAGTATGGGCCAGTTTCCACCTCAGAGTAAAAAAAATAAGGCCCATTGTGAGATATAAAGTTAAGAAAAATAAGATGTGGGATATAACAATTAACACACTTTGTTTGTTCCTGGCATTATTTTTTGCTCTTGGAACAAAAATCCTGTCAGAAAACATATTCACAATCTTCAGAATGGAATAGTATCTTACTACATACACTTACATTGTTGTCACATGACCTCATCTCTTTGAACGTGTATGACATCCGGTTATCACATTCAAAATCAAATTAATTGCATTTTTTTTTTTTTTGCACTTTTAATAAAACTTTGAGCAAATATGCCAACTTTTTGGCAGTCCAGGGCTGTTATCTATGGAAGAGGTTTAGGGCCAAGCAATAATAAAAAAGTAAAACCATCTCGAGATTAAAGTTGTTAAATTACGAGAAAAAAGTTTAGATAAAATGTTGAGAATAAACTCGTTAAATTACTAGAAAAAAACCTTGTTAAATTTTGAGAAAAAAGTCGAGATAAAATGTTGAGAATAAAGTCATTAAATTACGAGTAAAAAGTCATTAAATTACGAGAACAAATTCGTTAAATTTCGAGAAAAAAGTCCAGATGAAATGTTGAGAATAAAGTCATTAAATTACAAGAAAAAAGTCGTTAAATTATGAGAACAAATTCGTTAAATTATGAGAAAAAACGTTTTTTTCGACTTTTTTCTTGAAATTTAATGAGTTTTTTCTCGTAATTTAATGAGTTTATTCTCAACATTTTATTTCAATTTTTTTTCTCAAATTTTAACAACTTTAATCTCGAGAAGGCTTTATTTTTTTATTCTTGCTTGGCCCTAATCCTCTTCCGTAGTTATCGCTAACTAAAACTATTCAAAACATTTTTTGTTAATTGAAATAACCTGAAATAAAATATCATACACATATTAGATGAAAAACTTTGAAATGTTGCCTTGGCAATGGCGACAAAAATAAGTTTAAGTTCTAGCACTTAACTGTAAATAAACAAAAACTTAAAGTGAACTAAAACAAAATAGCTTAAAATTAAACATAAAAGGCTATTCAAAATATTAATAAAAACTGTAATAGTAGATTATTATTATTAATAATAATAATAATAATAATAATAATAATAATAATAATAATAATGATAATAATAAAATTAAAATTCCTGGTTCAATCAAATAATGATTTACAATTTCTTGTTCATTTGTCACACTGGAAAATAAAAGGTCAAGTAGACTGTATAGTGCACATATTTCCAAAAATCAATAGATAATTCAACTATTCATTGCACACACACACACACACACACACACACACACACACACACACACACACACACACACACACACACACACACACACACACACACACACACACACACACACACACACACACACACACACACACATGTTTGTTTTTGTGAATTGTGGGGACTTTCCATAGACTTCAATGCATTTTACACTGAACAAACTGTACATTCTATCCCCCTACCCTGCCCCTACCCCTAAACCTAACCCTCACAGGAAACTGTGCAAACTTTTACTTTTTCACAAAAACTCATTCTATATGATTTATAAACCCATTTACATTGTGGGGACCGCTGGCTGGTCCCCACGATGTAGGTGAACTCAGGTTTATATTACATCATGGGGACATTTGGTCCCCACAATGTAATATAAACAAAAGCACACACACACACACACACACACACACACACACACACACACACACACACACACACACACACACACACACACACACACACACACACACACACACATGTTTGTTTTTGTGAATTGTGGGGACTTTCCATAGACTTCAATGCATTTTACACTGAACAAACTGTACATTCTATCCCCCTACCCTGCCCCTACCCCTAAACCTAACCCTCACAGGAAACTGTGCAAACTTTTACTTTTTCACAAAAACTCATTCTATATGATTTATAAACCCATTTACATTGTGGGGACCGCTGGCTGGTCCCCACGATGTAGGTGAACTCAGGTTTATATTACATCATGGGGACATTTGGTCCCCACAATGTAATATAAACAAAAGCACACACACACACACACACACACACACATACTATATACTGGAAAGAAAGAGTAAGAATAGGCCTGTTGGTTTACTATGATCAGGAATGTTGATCCAACATGTCAAAATCACTATACTTTTAGCAACTGCAAAATTTGTAACTAGCCTTTGCAATGGGCAATATTAGTGGCTAAAAATTCCTTTAATAATATGGTGTGTGCTTTAAAAAGCACGAAAATGAGCTTGTTCTCATATTTCTCATGTTTGAAAGTTATAAAGTGAACTTCACCAGTAAGTGATACATAATTCATAACACAAACAATATTTAAAAATAGCAGCTCTCAACCAACCCGAGTATCATTATTGATTTTATTCATGGATTCTTTTAAGTGAGACCTTGGAGTTTAATTAGTGTTGTTGGATAATGCATGATTTTACTCATTAGGGAGCGTATTCGATATTAATGTGTCCTTAAAGGGAGGAGGCAGCAAATGTCAAGATGAAGAGACTCTTTTGAAATTGTGATCAACATTCTGGGGGTCGAACTCAAGGACCAAAATAAAGCGCAAAGTAGTTCAATGCATGGTACAAGTGGAAGACCAAAGGACACTATTTGTCTTCAAAACCCATTCTAAATGGCCAAATGCAACATCTAAAGTAAGAAGGATTTGTCCAGAAATCCTCACGTTTTTTGAAGTGGGTGTGTACAGCTCAAATTCAGTGAAAAAGTGACTAAATGAGTATAGCATATTAAGGTGACCGATCGTTGTTGACTACAGCCGTTTTCGAGAAAAACGCATTGCTTGCAAATCACAAGCAAATTGGCAGCCATTACTGCGCTCTTGCAAATAGCCTTTTTCTCATTCCAAGAAAAGTAATCAGAGTAATTGTGTGGGCAATGCGATACGCTCGCTTATGACTACAGCGAGTCATCTTATCCCAATGAAACCATGTCTTGGATTGTGTTAAAGAGTATTTAAGCACTCCGTCCACTAGATCCACTAGATATCGCTGTGAACCTGAAACAGAATAAAACAAACAGAAGTTATGACCCCAGTCCTGCATTTTTATGGCCATTTTTCAATCTCTTTGTGGTGCTTCAATCCAGCATCAAATTAGATATTCAGAGCAACATGACTATGCAGTTATTCGAGTTTCTTTCTCCATGCGTAAACGAAACAAAACAACCTCTCTTCCTGTCTGGGTGGGCAGTCTTGTCCAGACATAGCTGCATATCGGACTAGACTTCAGGCCGAAATGCCGCAGTGGTGACGTCTATGGGAAGGTCTTCAAAACCAGAGAGCACAGCTTCATATATCTTGACCTGTTTTTGAAACAAACCCCATAAAGGCAGTCCAAACTGTCTTCCGAATACCCGATCTCAGTGGTTTGCTGTCAGCCACTCAACCTTCTTAACTGCATCCGTACAATATATCTGACTGTGGGAATCTCCTGAAGAAATCCTGATAAGAGAAACTAGCTTTCTAGAGTTCTCAAATAGACTCAAAATTGCAGGGCTTCCGGGTTAGTAATATCTGTACTATATATCTGCCTCATTTTTGAAGGTTGCTCTCTTTTTATGACTGCATGCTGTGCTGTGAGTTGTACTGCATATACTCTATACAAATTTGGCATTTTGTTTTTATTTATTTTTTGTATGAAATGCATTTATTATTCTATCACCTTAAGATATTCGGTGTTAACATACAATTGAGTTGACTACTAGTCATTGTAAAATGCCTCTGAAAAGTGAAGTGCACTTGTTTTGATAGTTTGCCATCTAGTGCAATGACATTCAAGCAGTATTAAATGTCCAAATACCTTGCTGAAAAATCCAGCATAAATCAGCATGAATTACATCTAATTGGTCTAATTAGTGGACCCTTGCTAAGAAAGAACTATTGATAGTGAAAGCTCAAAATTGAAAGTTGCTGATTTTAAAGTCTTTAATGGTCATTTGGACACTTGCATGTCAAAAAGTGTACAAAGTAAAAGGCATCACTGCAGTGAGCAGCATGAAATATTGTAGTCAACAGCATGGACTTTTAACAATAGCTGAGAGAGAATTACAGTAATTCAACCAAAGTCAACTAAAAGTCACATGATGAAACACTGATCACCATAATGGACAAATATAATAGACTTCAACAACTTTTTACATATACGCAAGTTTTCTTGTGGTCATTCTGGAATCATATTAGCACCCAAAAAACAACCGATGCTGGTCCGCCAGCACACCAGCATCCCAAGCTGGTCCCATCCCATACCTTGGTCCACCAGTACACCCGCTTCCCATGCTGGGGACCTGCAAACCAGTAACCAGCATCCCATGCTGGGAATTAGTCTCCACTCGTTTATCATCAGCCTCCAAACATTAATACACATAATGTATCACAGCAGAACCTTATATCACATGAAAGCAGAATTCTGACTAGACAAAACTCAGGGTATCTGCACAATCTCACAAAGGTTTTTGCAGCAGTAGTGTCATATTTTACAGCCCTTAAAAATATGGACAATAAAGAAATGCACTTTGTGGAATTTTTATGGAAGCAGGAAAACATCTCAAAAGTTTGGCAGAGAACTTACCGACCTAAGACAGCGAATTTCAAAATATGAAGGCTGGGGTTTTAGACAGCAGTGTAAAATGAACTGTGTGGATTCAGCCATGTCTTACAACACACAAATATGGGAGATCAATAAGGAAATGTTTTTCTCACTCTTCTGAGGTACAGACACCACAGAACGTGCAATATTTATACTTAACTTCAGAAAACGGACATGTCTGAGAGTATCCAAAAGTCTTTCTTTGCAAATCTGTCATTCTGCCATGAAGTTCAAAGGACAGTGAATCACCAAAGAAATGGAAAAAGATTTGACTCCATTTTTGACCTATTCTCTAATTGTTTTTTTTAAATTTTTTTATTAATTCACTCGTATGTCCTCTTATGCATTTATGGTGCTTTCCAAGGCACATTTTCTTAGAAATATGCTATGGACGTACATAGCTTACTGAGGAGAGATGTGTCACAAGTCTCGAGTCCCACGGAGGAGCTCCGGAAAGATAAGGAGGAGTGATGATAGTGGAAGATGAGAGACGACCAGGCCTGGGACTTTTATGTTGTTGGTTTGTTTTTGTTTATGCGTCAGTCGTCTGTAAGAGCCTGCTGCTTTACTTTTGTTTGTTGTTATTTGTTTACTTTTGGTAATGTCAGAATGGCGACCAATTATTGTCTGGCTCCTGCGTCAGCATCACACTCATGCTTCATGTTGCTCACGTGTACAGTGTCGGCCAATACTGAGCTGGCATTCGGACAGTGTAAACAGAGTAGGAAAATGACACAGAAGAGAAGATATTGTTTTTGTTTTGTTTTTGCACACAAAAAGTATTCTCCTCACTTCATAAAGTCAAGGTTGAACCACTGTAATCACATGGACTATTTCAACAATGTATTTACATGTACCTTGAAAGTGGTGGTTAAATTGCTGTCTATGGTGGATTTTATCAAAAATATCTTAATTTGTGTTCCGAAGAAGGTCTTATGGGTGTGGAATGACCCACGGGTGAGTAAACACTGACAGAATTTAAATTTTTGGGTGAACTAACCCTGTAAACCTTTACAAAATCACACTGGGTCATTCAAAGCTTTGTTGGTGCTGCTGCTGAGCCAGAGAGAGCAGTTGTCATGGACAGGTATAAAACACCTTCACAAACAGTCTTTTCAGTTATTTCTCTGTTACAAATATTAATATCATCACAGAAGTACTGCAATAAAAGTTTATAGTTTCGATATAAACACTTATATCCACAGAAGTGATAAAAGTAGAGTAAATCACCAAAAGTAGCATGGCGTTTAAAATAACGATTGTATTGATTACATCGTTACGCCACCAGGTGGCGACAAGTGACTGTTAAAAAATGTATTCGTAATTGAACTATTCATTCAAGAGATATGTTCAAAAAACACTGATTCATCATTAAGTATTTATGAGTGAGTCATTCATTTAAACCGATTTTTTTTTTAAATAATTCATTAATAAACATTTTTTCAATTATCATTTTGTCAGAACCTCTGGTAAATTACATGTTATTTTGTTAAGTCATATTAATCTGTTCAGATTCTCGGGAGAATCGCAATCTCTGTTTGAAACAAACAAACAAACAAACAAACAAACAAGATTCTCAATTTATTCAGAATTGTGCAGCTCTATATTTCAGTAACAAGAAAATGATTTCTGTAATCATGTAGCCAAGACCACAGCTGGATAATATCTCGTCTGAGAGCGCAGGCCCCTCAGTGAAGCTGATATATGGTGACAATGGACCCTGATGTTGTTGTTCAGTATCAGCTCTCACTCCTAATGGAAGAGGAAACTCTGTCCATTTGTGACTGAAATCAAGCCAGCCGCCGCAGAGATACCAAACACCCCCTTGGCATTTCCCGGGGCCTTGATAACATCGCATCTGAGATAAGACACAAAAGACGTTGACTAATCCTAGAGGAGAGAAGAGCACAGATAAAGGTTGTTTGGAGGTAAACAAGTGTGGAAAATGAGCAATGTGAGACTGAGTGGGCTGAGGCTGAGTTTATTAGGGGGGTCTCATTACGTTTGGTGTTTACCTTTTATCAACACACATATTAAGCAGCGAGTGTGTTAAAAGGTAAAACCAATTCCCCGAATGCTCTCAGCGCCTATAGAACGTAATGTTCTTAAGATGCTCCTTCAACAGTTTATGTGACTGGAATGAAGCTCGGCTCCTTTACCACTGCTGTAATAATGCTGAAACACTATTAGCTGCATCCAAAATGAAACGCTGCGTTAAATGTTACCCTTTAATTCATGCCATTGCAACCTAAGAACATTACCACGCTACATTCTGCTGTGCAAAAACCATTTCTGCCAGCAATCAAACTAGAATTTCCTTAAGAAAATGTGTACGGTGTTCGCCCATGCAAAAGTTGCTAAAATAGCATGTTGAAATGTGGTTGCAGTGGTTTTCCAATGTTACTAGTCAGTCAGCATTTTCACTGGCCACAATTTTGACATCGATACCATGGGGGAAAAATGGCATATAGATATTTTTAATATTATTTCATAATTTGGCAGCGGGTATATTAAACTGCAGTCACTTTAAGACCTGACACACAGAGCCATACTGTGTTTTCTTTCTAAACTGTTTACGATCACTGAAAACATAACTGAATGAGTTTCATGAATAAGGTTTTTAAAAACATAATGGAGATATTATTTAATAAAACTTAAAAATTAATGATAACAATGGGATTATGTGGTTTTTATAATCAATTAACACTGCTTTTGTCATTTTTTACAAGATGGACCAAAAAAATAATTTGTTTTAACCAAAATGTTGGTTTTACCGAATGACACTTTTGGTTATACTGAATGACGATATTTTCAAACAATGCTAACAGGCTGATATCTAGCTAGCTAGCAAAAGGACAATCAAACATTTTATATTTAGTACAAGTTTTTAAAATATTACAACATTTTCCATGTTTTATAGCAGTTGCACCGAATACCTGGGACCTGATGTATAAACGTTGCGTACGCACAAAATGGGCATAGAAATATGCGTACGCATTTTTCCACGCACATATCGGGATTTATAAAAAATAAACTTGGCGTAAATAAGTGCGCACCGTAAGGATGCTCTTGACCGTGCGTACGCACTCTTTTAGAAGAGTATGTGTTTTGGCGACACCAACTGGCCCAAATAGCAATAACTATTTAAAATGAAAAACTTCTAAATTATCCTATTACATCACCCAATAAATCAAATTGCATCAACCTGATTTATCATTATCAGCATTCTTAACCAGGTGCAAATACTTTGAATTTACTATTTTTTTTTTTTTTAATGAATGGGTTATAAAAAGGTATGTGCGTATATAACATATCATAATGGATGCTCCCCCCCAGGGGAGACAAAAGTGATATGAATTGAGATAGTAGATGTGCTACTTTCGATCACTTTTCCAGTGACACGCTGTTTTAATGACAGCAAGGAGCGCTGGAAGCACAATAATTCCTCTTTAAACTAAACTGCAGATGTTATGACAAAATATGTTTTCGAGAATGACAATCAGTGATGCACACTTAACTTAGATATTATGGAAGACAATGCTGGATTCAGTGGTCGAACGGTCCGTTGTCCAGTTTGAATAGGTCCAATAATATCTTACTGTACAACCACAGCTGCAGGAGGTGTTGATGTCGTGTGAAGGATCTTCAAACAATTACCATTTGAAGGATATATTTTGAGGAAAATGGTAAGATTTGCATGTTTTCTTTTTAAAATACTTTGTCAGTGACGCGCCAAGTCAGACAATTGTATTTACACTGCAATAAATAAGTAGTCCGATCTGTTTCCACTAAAAATAGCCTATAAACTTCCTAAAAGATATGTTCACCTTATCAGCAAAACTGCATAAATTTGATTTGAATTGTTTAAAACTATTAAAATACTATCTGGCCAGTGGAAATGAATGAATCAACTCTATCCTAAAACCTTTATCTGAAGTATTTTATACAATTTTGTTTTTATGGATATTTTGATATATTTATTCTAAAACATAAAGAGGATATTGGATGATCTTTATCAATATAATGTGTGGCACAAATGGCATTTATAGTCCATATCTAATATTTTGTAATGTCTTGTACCGTTGACGGTGTTAACCATGGTGTCACGTGGTTGGGAACGTGTATGGAAATGATATGCAGATGAGGTTATGCATAGTAAAACTGGGCATCGTAAGCTCCATATATGGTTATTTCGGGGAGGAGACAGGGTGGAGATGCACGTACACACAATCTTCCGCTGACTGGGATTTATAAAGGGATTTGTGTGCGGTTCTGGCGTACGCATGGTTTTATAAATCAGATTTTTTTTGTGCGTACGCAGAATCTAGCTTTTGCGCGTACGTACACTTTTAGTAGGGATCCTACGCGCAGTTTTATAAATGAGACCCCTGATGTTTCGGGACATGCGTATGAGCAAGTGAAAACATGATTTTTACAAATAGTTAAAAGACAGATAGTTACTTTGCTTAATGACCATGTGGTCCTTTGAAGGTGTCTGAATGATGTCACATCCTGTCACATGATATTGACCGCATTACTTGTTCCAAAATGGTCCCTTTATATTGGTTACTCCGAATGACATCAACAAAATTCATTTTTCCAGACATGCCTTTCATAACAAAGCAACTACTTCTACACATAATTTTAATACCATTTTGCACTATGTTGATATATAATGTTATAAAATCATGCCAGAATAAAAAATGTATACATTTATTACATGAAGATATTTTAATCACAAATGAAATGGCTGTATTGGCCTTTGGACAGATCAACTGAATGACCTTTTGACACTTCAAAATCTTTAAAATACCTTTATATGTACGTTATTTTGTGTGTATTTCACTGTTTAAGCACTATAAGCAGTGTAAAAGAACTCCATTTAGTAATGAGAGTTGACTTTATGTGCTGGGTTGGCATATTTTGGGTGTGAGGACAAAATCTGCGGGAATGAGTAAAATTATGCGCAATACATGCAATCCCATGCTGAAATTCAAGTTCTGTAACACCAACAATATTCATCCGGAGCATGAGTATTGGAAGTGTTTCAGATATTTCAGTATCAATATGTATCGAAAAATTATTTTTTACATTGAACTTGGTGTATTATTTTAGATGCCATTCTAAAAGACTACAGTTGAAAAATGTATATATTATATATAAAATTCAACCTGCCAAAGTGGCTAGTAGGAGTAACTGTGTTACACGCCACTGCTGAAATCCATAGCATTTGGCGGGTGTTAATGTCCAGCCCTGCTATGCAAACAATAGCAAGTACCATTTATTATCTTATTCCCCCATTTACCATAATGTTCTTGGAAGTACACATGCATACCATGGTACATACATTTCAGTACCATGCTATATATCAAAACGCCATCTTTATTACATGATACAATCACTGTACCATGGCACTGCCACAGTATTTTATTGTACAATGGTTCATCAACAATGTGCTTGATACGAGTGAATCAAGAGTTTCAGTCTAACCACTGTAATCCACTGCATTCAGAGCTGATGATCATGCTTTTGTCTATCATTAGACACTCCTGCTCTGCCAGACACGAACAAACTCAAAGGATGACTCGACGTTTTCCTCGGCAGGTTTCTATCAGAATGGTATCTGCAGAAAAGAAACAAGATGGGAAGAGATCAGGGTGCTGTGGATAAGTGTTCAAAGCTTTTATTATATTATGACAGATGCTTTATTGAGGCTTGATGATGGTCCTGCTCTAAGAAACAATAAAGTGAACATGATAACGGTTGTTTTGAAATGCGTTCGTAAATACACAGAGGCTCTTTTTAATCCTGACGCTGTTCTTAAATGTCAAAGAGATGGAAGATGACACCTCTTAAAGAAAAAAAACAATTTAATAAAGAAAATTATTTTATGCCAACCATTAAACTTACAGTTTTGTTTACAAATAACATCAATATGAGAACTTCTGGAGCCAGTTAAAATTTTCATTTGATTTGTTAGCATTTTGACAATATGTTCTGCTTCCCAAGAAAAGAAGACTTTCTGACTTTTTTTCCCTTTTGACTTTCAAATGAATCTCATTTCTTTGGCCAAAGTCTCAGTTCTCAGAAAACATCACCTCACTGCGCTAGTGGTTTAGAGCATTTACACAGTTCAAGGGTCACATCCACAAGCAACGGGAAGCATCCTAACATTTCCGCTGCTAAATGAATTGGCAAGACTTTAGACTGCTTGTTTGAACAATAAACAAACCCACACTGGCAAAGCTCCAGTGTTGTAAGGATCCACTTGTATGGCTTTCAATGCCAGTATAACATTACTGTGATAGTGCTGGTGT
The DNA here is from genome assembly GCF_024489055.1 of Chanodichthys erythropterus. Classification (NCBI taxonomy): domain Eukaryota; kingdom Metazoa; phylum Chordata; class Actinopteri; order Cypriniformes; family Xenocyprididae; genus Chanodichthys; species Chanodichthys erythropterus. Next base: position 7,180,734 of record NC_090232.1, on the reverse strand, counting down.
ATGGATGACAGGCACATTCTTATTATCAATACTGCTTTGTGATTTAAAGGGGTCCCATTACGCTTTTTTTTTTTTTTTTTACATTTTCAACATTCATTAGTTTGTAATGTTGCTGTTTGAGCATGAAAAAGGTCTGCAAAGTTACTCCAAAGGGAGTTATTCTCTATATCAGTGTGCATTGTTTCTGAACTCCCTGTAATCCAGTGAAGTCTTGAGTTTTATTCTGGGAACGAACATCACAATGTTAATTATTTAAATACTTCCCGCCTAAAGCATATGCAAAATAAAGTTGCAGGCCCTGGTTGAGTTTTCCTCATTTTCCTCATTTCCCAAACACACTCAAAGCGATTAACCAATCACAACACACTGATCCAGCTGACCAATCAGAGCACATTGCGCTTTATGGAAGGATGGGCTTCATAGAGACAGGAACTAAACAGAGAGATACTGACAAACTAGGAAGTGAGGAGCTGCAACAAATTGTGAAAAATAATGTAAAACCTATGAAAAGCTATTTTAGTAGAGTTAAAAAAAAAAAGTCAAGACTTTGAAATGGGGCATAATGGGTCCCTAGTAATATCCTAGCAAATGCATATGATTCTAGAACCATATGTAAAAAGTCCAAGGAAGCACCTAGCAACACCCATGAAACCACTCAGAATCTGCACCCTAGCAACTGTCTTATGAAACTATAGCAACCATCTAGAAAGTGTTTAATAACTACTGAACACTTTAGCAACACCCAACAATAACACAGAAACCACCCAGCATAGAAAATACAGGGAGAGATGGCATGAGTTTTGCATGGGCACAGATTTCTTTAAAAATGTTACATATATTTATAAATTAAAAATAATAAAATTATAAAATATATGAACTGCCATTCAGAAGTCTGGTTTGGGATCAGTATGTTTAAAAAAAATAAAATAAAATACTTTTATTCAGCAAGGATGCATTAAATTGACCAAAACTGACAGTAAAGAGATTTATAATGTTACAAAGGATTTCTATTTTAAATAAATAGTATTATTTTAAAACACGCCATCAATAACATAGGCAAAAAAAAAAAAAAAAAAGTCTCACAGCCTTCCATTAAAAAACATCCCATATCTTATATCAAAGAGAATCTTTGGCTTAGAAGTGCCCTAACAACCACCCAGAACACCCTAGCAACAGCTTAGCAAACACTGGGTCAATTCTGTCGGTGTAATGGTACATTTTGCACCACCAAACACTGTTCATTTTCTTCAATCTTTTGTCAAAATGAGTGTTTTTGTACAAAGTGGAAAGTAAAAAGTTTAAACAAAAACTGCATGTCTATCTCTTTTGCAGTAATAAACAGATTCAAACATGCAACTACAAGGTCATGTTTATTTTTAGCTAGTAATTTAATGGCCAAATTTGTTTATCAGCAGAAATGCACACAAACACAAACCCATGCATATACCCTCATCTTTTGATTGGCGCATTTGATCTTCTCTTCTCGCTCACTGATGAGTTTTCCTCGCTCATTTTAATTCTGCTCCCACTTGCGTCTGGAAGTGCTGCTGCTGAGTAACATTGCCAGAAGGAATCGTGATGATAGGGTGGTGCTAAAACAAATAAGGACAGAACAGAGGAAAACACAAAAATAGGTCTTTGCCCACGTACCTCTTGATTGGCATCACTGTTTTGTCAGCGGGATGCTGTAATTGTTTGTCCTCATAATTACTGTGACAAAATGACAGTCTTTTAACTTAAAAGCACAACGAAGGAACAACACGAGCCTTAGGAAGACTGTCAATAAAAGTGGAGAAAAGTTGAGGAAGTTTCAAACGGCATCCTATGGAGAAGAAATGTTTTTATCACAACTGTTTCTCCTATTTAGCAATGAGATGAATCTGAGAGCAAATTGAGACTTTTGCTTAAGTATTCTGTTTCTTCTGAGAAAAAGGCACTAATGATATTGCACGGTCTCAGAACAGAGATCCTAACAATGTACCAAAGTCAGAAATATTTCATCAAATTCTCCCAAGTTCAAATAAAAGCTGGTATCCACAATCATTTTGTTTTTCTATTTTTATCATGTCAGTTTTATTTTGCCTATATTTAATGATGTATTTTGTTTGCATACTCCATTGTACAATATATCAGTGCCTGGTGTAGCAGAATCAGAATTGTTTCCACAGATGCACCAGGAATTAAGGATATTTTTCTTTCACTTCTTGTTTTTGATCGCAATGATTAGTTTTGTCAGAGACTGTACCGCCTGCAGCAAAACTGGACCATTCAAAACACAAACACTTCAGACGGCTGGTTTCACTGGCCTCGGTGCCAGACTGAAAGATGGACCAAAGTGAGACAAAGCCTCATGACGTTTCAGAATGGTATTCCAGAATGAGAGACAATCACTGTCTGCTGCGGAATGAAACGCTCACAAGGAGCCGCAGGATATTTCATCCTAAAAACAAACCATCTGAACGTGATTCAAACTCGTGTTGTTGTTTTCATCCTCCAGCCCAGTCTGATTTGGCAGCACTTTGGAGGATTTTATAAAGTCTTGGCTATCTTCAGATGTCATCACATGTCCACAAAGATGCAGAATACATAAAAAAAAAATCGATGAACTATAAATGTACATTTTCTGAAGAACTTGTGAATGGTGCCTGCCTGTGGAAAATTTGCAGTTGTTGTTTTTTTTTGTTTTGCAATGCTGTTATTTTAACCTAAAACTATTACTATTGTTCATTGAAATAAAGGCCCTGTTTACACCTGGCATTAAGATGCATTTTTGTCAATCAGATCACAAGTGGACGACACTAAATACTGGTGTAAACGGGGTCTAAAATTATTTGAGCTTGGCCTCTTTCGACCATTTTCTGAGGTAGTCTAAAATGCATTTGACAGACCAGATTACTTTCTTAGGCCCTGTTTACACTTGGTTTTAAGAAGTGATTTTGTCAATCTGATCACAAGTGGACGACACTAAATACAGATTACTTTCTTAGGCCCTGTTTACACTTGGTTTTAAGAAGTGATTTTGTCAATCTGATCACAAGTGGACGACACTAAATACAGGTGTAAATGGGTTCTAAAATGATCTGATCCATACCCATTTTCGACCATTTTCAGAGGTAGTCAAAAACGCATTTGACAGACTGGATTGCTATCTTAGGCCCTGTTTATAGAAACCCGATTCCAAAAAAGTTGTACAAATTGTGAATAAAAACAGAATGCAATGATGTGGAAGTTTCAAATTTCAATATTTTATTCAGAATACAACATAGATGACATATCAAATGTTTAAACTGAGAAAATGTATTATTTTAAGGGAAAAATAAGTTGATTTTAAATTTCTTGGCATCAACACATCTCAAAAAAGTTGGGACAAGGCCATGTTTACCACTGTGTGGCATCCCCTCTTCTTTTTATAGCAGTCTGCAAACGTCTGGGGACTGAGGAGACAAGTTGCTCAAGTTTAGGAATAGGAATGTTGTCCCATTCTTGTCTAATACAGGCTTCTAGTTGCTCAACTGTCTTAGGTCTTCTTTGTCGTATCTTCCTCTTTATGATGCACCAAATGTTTTCTATGGGTGAAAGATCTGGACTGCAGGCTGGCCATTTCAGTACCCGAATCCTTCTTCTACACAGCCATGATGTTGTAATTGATGCAGTATGTGGTCTGGTATTGTCATGTTGGAAAGAGACGATGTCTGGATGGGAGCATATGTTGTTCTAGAACTTAGATAAACCTTTCAGCATTGATGGTGCCTTTCCAGATGTGTAAGCTGCCCATTCCACACGTAGCTCTCATGAAATCCAAAATGAGCCAATATTTGGCATGACATTTCAAAATGTCTCATTTTCAACATTTGATATGTTATCTATATTCTATTGTGAATAAAATATAAGTTTATGAGATTTGTAAATTATTGCATTGCTTTTTTATTCACAATTTGAACAGTGTCCCAACTTTTTTGGAATCGGGTTTGTACTTGGTATTAAGAAGTATTTTCGTCAATCTGATCACAAGTGGACGATGCTAAATACATGTGTAAACGGGGTATAAAACATTTTGAACTTGTCCACTTTCGACCACTTCCAGAGGCATTTGAAAACATATTCGACCGGATTGCTTTCATAGTGTAAACGCTCATGTGATAGCTAAAAGATCACCTACTCTCCGCCTACTGACCCAATAAACATTATGGGAAGTGCACTAGCCAGACGGGAATTAAACTTTGTTGGCTGAAGACCTAAGTTTGGTTTGAAGATGAAAAATGCACCAAGTGCAATGTTCTCTCACCATTCCTGATTTCGAACACACACTCACAGCATTTTTTGTATTCAGTATCCAGTTCACGTACATCTGTTGCACCTTAGCATATTTTTATGTGTATATATGTCTACATAATGTAGAAGGTGTCCTTTCTGTGTATAGTGTATAATGTGTTGTGCTAACTGTATGTATGTACATATTGAGTATAATGTGTAGTGTAGTGCTAACTGTAAGTATGTCTAATAGTACACTGTGTGTACTGAATATATGTATGTGCATATTGCACATTTTTACCTGTTGAAGTCTGTATGGTCATATGTCTGTATGGTATATGTTAATTGTTTCTGCAATCTCTGGAGCACGCTCCCAAGAATTTCACTCTCCAAGGCACATGTGCTGTGGTGATGTGACAGTAAAATTGACTTTGACTTTGACTTTGGCATGATCTTGATCTTCACGTTTATATGGAATATGGAAGTTTATTTCGTCTATTAGATCAAAAGATCTAGAAAAAACAGACAAAAAAACAAAAAAACAAACAAACATACATTTAACCGCCTTTGAAAGAGGACAAAAGAGACAGATTAAAATACCAGGTTTAAACAGGAATCTGTCTCCCTTGTCTACTTCTGATCGGGTCGACCAAAACGCATAGTATTTATTAATGTTTTCCTGTTTACCTAGTATTAACTGCATATGCAGCTTCTCTCAACAAACACTTCTTTAACTGAGTGGGACTAGTTACATATTGAAAATCATACTCTTTTGATTGGGCATGGGAATGTTTAGAAAAGACTTAGAACACCCTATAACCACTTATAACATCGCAGAAGACACCCTAAATATAAACCACTTAGAACATCCTAGAAAACACCCTGAATATTAACCATTTAGAACATCCTAGCAACCAACCACCCAGAACATTCTAGAATCCACTTAGAATACCCTACCAACTGCTTAGAACATCACAGAAACCTCAGAGAACACCCTAGAAACCTTATTACATCCCATCAACCATTTAGAACTTTTAAAATGAAAACACCTGCGTTGCATTTTCTTCAGAATTGTCAAATTTTCTAAATCAGACTAATTACTTGTTTTCACTCTGCCACCAGCTGTTACCTAAAACATTTAATTACTGAGTGATTTAACAAATTCAATTGGACTAAAATATCAGAGTTTCGGAAGAAATATAAAGGAGAAAGTGTTATAAAAGAATAAGTGGCATAAAAACCGCAGTTTGACCTGTTTGACTGAGATAAGGGGTCCAAACAACATCAGACTCCATTGACCTTGCGGACAAAAACATCACTTTGAACATTTTCCAAAACATTTTGCATTGTACCTACATCTACTTTAATTTCAGTTCACGCATCTTCTGGGAGGCGATGAGAACAGCCTGTACATTTTTGTCAAAGCCACTTTAACTGTGCCGGCAATGTCAGTATTGTCTTTCCAGCCGCTGCGCCTGAAGCCAGACCCCTACGCCTGATTTCTGAGTTAAAGTACTTGATGCAGTGAAACCTCCCACTGCATTCAACTCAACCTCGAGCTAAAGTAGTTCAGAAGCAATTTAGATTCATGGGAAATGTCTTTTCGCTGTGAAATGCAAGGATGTGAGGGAGAAAAGCCCCCAGACCCTTTTGAACTGGAGGCAGTCGCCATTGCTGTGCACTTTGGGGCGTCAGCATGGGTCTCGCTGCGTGACGCATTCACTGCGCTCACCTTTCATGTCTCTATGTGCGCCTGCAGTGATTAGAGCCGCTGAGTAGCTAGTTAAAATGCTTTCAGTACTGACTGCAAAGAGAGAGAGAGAGAGAGCAAGAGAGAGACTTAAAAAACATTTTGTAAGGAAATGAAAGATAGCTACTGCAAGACAAGATGGTTTACAGGCATGCCCAGTGAATTAACAATAATGAACAAAAAATAATTTTATGTTTATTAGAAGCCATTATGCTTAAATATACAGTGTAAAATGTCTGTTTAAAACTGACATGGAAAACAAAAGTGCAGGTTATTAAATGAATATTTAACTGAAAATGAAACTTATGTCATCATTTACTCACCCTCATGTCATTCCAAACCTGTATGTCTTGGTTTCTTTTGAAGATACACTGCCCAGCCAAAAAAGTCATTGTTTGGATTTAAAAAGGCAAATGCTTAGGAGTCTATGTTTGGATCATTGTTGCAGTGATTATTATATTTCTAACATTGTTATATGTTTTGCAACAGTTGTTCTAACCTAATTGATGGAGTGTGTAGCTTTTCATTTCTTAAACAACCATGTAGGAAGACACATCATGGCCGTATTCCAGGATGACAATGCCAAGATTTACCAGGCTCAAATTGTGAAAGAATGGTTGGGAGGGAGCATGAAGAATCATTTTAACACATGAATGGCACCTGACCTTAAATTCATTGAAAGTTTTTGGGATGTGCTGGTGTAGAGAGTGCTCACCTCTTGCATTGTCAATACAAGATCTTGACCAAAAATTGATGCACCTCTTGATGGAAATAAATGTTGTGATGTTATTTTTATCAAGTGGTACATCAATTTTTGTTGGGGTCCAATGTTCCTTATTTTGTCTTGTTGCATTATCTTATTTCTTATTTTCTAACATAAAATTACATTATAGAGAGAATTTCACAATTTATTTTGGAATCTCAAACGCACCACTGACATGAATTGCCCCTAAAATAGACTTTGGATTATCTGTTATATGAGTCATTGACACATATATATATATATTTTTTAAAGATGGTAATTCATTCTGATAGGTGATTAGATGGTAGTTTATTTTGATAGGTGTTTTGAGCTGACAATATGTGCTTTTTCACATCCATTATTAAGATGGTAGTTATTTCTAAGATGTGTTTAGATGGTAGTTTATTGTGATAGGTGTTTAGATTTTTTTTTTTTTTTTTTTTTACATCCATTATTAAAAGTGTAAAAGTGCAAAAAAACAAAACAAAACAAAACAAAAAAAACATAATGGAGATATCATTCATTTTAAAGTTTTATTAAGTGTTAACAATGGGATTATCTGGTTTTTATAATCAATTAACACTGCTTTTGTCATTTTTTACAAGATGGACAAAATTTGCCACCAAAAAAGTCATTCGGTTTAACCAGAACTTTGGTTTTACTGAATGACACTTTTGGTTAAACCGAATGACGATATTTTCAAACAATGCTAACAGACTGATATCTAGCTAGCTAGCAGTTAGCTTGCTAACTAGCTGACAAAAGGAACATTTTCTATTTAGTTTTTAAAATATTACAACATTTTCCATGCTTTATAGCGGTTGTACCAAATGACCTGATGTTTCGGGACATGTCTATGAGCAAGTGAAAACATGAACTTTTCAGATAGTTAAAAGAGACTTAGTTACTTTGCTTCATGCCCATGTTGTCCTTTGCAGGTGTCTCTGAATGATGTCACATCCTGTTACATGATACTGACCGCATGACTCGATCCAAAATGGTCCCTTTAGACCGTTTTATTCTTACCTTTAAAGTCTGAAATGTCCATTCAGTATAAACTCGATCGTACAGTCGGCAATACGAGGATGCTCAATGCTGGAGATGTAAACAGGTCGCGTACTGCGTTTTTCCAATCAATGACACTGACACTGCAAATATGCATATGTTAACCCAATTTGAAACATCAGCTTATGAATATGAACCAAAATAGATGATGACCAGGGGCTGAAAATAATAACTAAAATAACAAAAATAATAATTAAAATATATGATCCAAACAACTATATTCCACGTATTCTGAAACCATATGTAGCTTTGTGTAAAAACGTATAGAATATATAATGAGCCATATGGATTCATTTTATGTTTTTTTTTTTTTTTTGGAACTGTTCTTTTAAAGAAATAACTGCAAGAATTTAGGTGCCAAGCACTGGCATATTCACACATGGTTAAATTCATCCAGCCTGAGTGAAAGAATGAGTGTGTTTTTGGAAATCCTTGTGTGGGAGGGAAAAGGGGAGTTTGAGATGCAGCAAAGGCAGGAAACAGCAGCTGCAATTTGTAAATGCAAATTCAGCTCAGTTGAGCATGTACCCACTGCTGAAGAGAAAGACTGTGTGTGTGTGTGTGTGTGTGTGTGTGTGTGTGTGTATGTGTGTGTATGCACGTGTTTTTGTGACATATCAGGACGCAGATTTGTATAATGACATGGGTATGACATAGGTATTACAAGGAGAGGGTGACTTATGAGGTCATTACCCCATGTCCCCATTTTTCAAAAGGCTTATAAATCATACAGAATGAGTTTTTATTTTGAGAAAGTAAAAATGTCCACAGTTTCCTGTGACGGGTAGGTTTAGGTGTAGGGTTGGTGTAGGGGGATAGAAAATACGGTTGTACAGCATAAAAAGCATTACGCATATGGAATGTCCCCACAATTCACAAAAACAAACCTGTGTGTGTGTGTGAAGGGAGGAGAGTATAGGGATGTTCATGCGACATTCGGAAGAGAAAGAAAGTGTCTGTGAATCAGAGTTAACAGGGAGGGGGTCTCGTTTGAGCATGCAGATGAAAACGCATTTAATTTTAATTATCTGAGTTTTACACTCCAAGTCTGTTAATTTTTTTTTTTTTCTCAGGGATATTATAAAAAGATGAAATAATCATTATTTTGTCATTTAAATATGGATTTAGAAAAACAAGACAAAATGTGAATAAAATGAGGTCAACCACATTAAAATAAAAGCAGCTGTAAAAGCATATCTCTGAAGAGTTTGTCAGGAAAAGTGTTCGGATGTGAAAGAGAACATGCAGATATGTATCAAACAGAGACATGACTGGAAATATACTGAAAGGCAAATGACAGGAGAGGAAAGCATGAACCTAGAGGTTGAGATACTTCTCAGGGAATGGAAGATAAGAAAAAAAAACATATAATTGTTATTTACATGGTTTGCATCCATACAAAAACACAAACATTAATACATACAGATCTAGGGATGGACGAATAAGTGGCTCAAAGTTTTATAAAATGGTGGCAAATGCAAAATTATTCAAAACACCAATGTGAAATAATACTTGATTAATAATGAGCACAATACTACCAATGATATAGCTTATTACTTCTATAATAATAGATTGCAATTGATTTCTGAAACAGTTGTATGTATATTGTGGCACACACTACCATCCAAAGGTTTGTGTTCAGTAGGATAAATAATTTTTATTAATTTATTCTTTAATTAATTTAGTCAAAAGTGGCAGTAGACATTTCTAACTTTATAAAAGATTTCCACTCAAATAAATGCTGTTCTTTTGAACTTTCTCTTCATCAAAGAATTGTGAAAATTAATGTATTACAATTTCCACTAAATTTTATGAAGCAGCACAACTGTTTTCAACACTGATAATAATCAGAAAAGTTTCTTGAGCAGCAAATCAGCATATTAAGGTGCGTTCACGCCACCTTGTAATTCCTGTAGTTACGAGATTCTAGCTTGTAAAAAGCATTCACGTCCTCGTAGAGCTCGTAATTACAGTTTGTAAGCTCCCAGGTGTACCATGTGACCGCTATACCACCTGACCGCTAAAGGTTCATTTAGGTGTTGATAGTTGTGCCATAGAATCGCATAATTACCAGTCCAAGGACGTGAACAGCTCCGAATATAACATCACGTGTTATCATCTCAAGATTCCGGTAAATATGAGGTGGTGTGAACGCAGCATTAGAATGATTTCTGAAGGATCATGTGACACTGGAGTAATGATGCTGAAAATTCAGCTTTGATCACAGAAATAAATTATAGATTTTTAAATATATTAAAATATTAT